>NC_058407.1:34877243-34888052 GCF_002201575.2 Neomonachus schauinslandi
CTTGGGGTATTTTTTGTTGTTGTTTCAATTCTTGTGTATATTTCGGTGGAATCTCCAAAGGAATTTATTTGTGTAAATTCAAAGATTAAAAAAGAAAAAAGAAGACAGAGAAGGAAGGGAAGGAGGGAGGGAGGAAGGAAAGAAGGAAAGAAGATCTTAAAAGCAAAGTAAATATGCCCAATTTCCTTATATTTAATTATTCATGTGACACTATGATGTGTCAAGCAGATAAGAAAGGCCAGCACAAGAAGACCTTGAAAGTACTGTCTTGTCGGGCGCCTGGGTGGCTCAGTCGTTAAGCGTCTGCCTTCGGCTCAGGTCATGATCCCACGGTCCTGGGATCGAGTCCCACATCGGGCTCCCTGCTCCATGGGAAGCCTGCTTCTCCCTCTCCCGCTCCCCCTGCTTGTGTTCCCTCTCTCGCTGCGTCTCTCTCTGTCAAATAAATAAAATCTTTAAAAAAAAAAAAAAGTACTGTCTTGTCAATTGCACTGATGTTGAAAAAATAATCCATAGATACACAATGTAGAGGGGAAAATGTCAGCAGTTACAAGGATGAAGATTGATTCAAGTATTTCTCCTCCAGAACTTTGAAAAAATAATGATTTTCTATGGGACTTATTTTTAACTTGTTCTGTTGAGAATCATTTTATGTCAGTCTTTTTTTTCCCCACAATTTTCAGTAGCTAGTAAGCATAATTAATATTTTATATATTTTTCTCTGGTTTTTGTTATATTTATGCATGTTTTACATTTTGTTCTAATGTATGCTCTTTAATAAGCTTACTCTAATAATGTTTGACAGAAACATGGATATAAAAGTGAATATAAATTTCTATTTTGTAAAATATGGCAGATTAAATACCATAGATGACATTCACATTAAGCAGCTAAAAATTCCACATAAGATGTGGAAATTTCATTTTAAATGCATTGCCATGCTATCAACAATACAAGAGAACAGTGAAGCCAAACTTAAAGTGAAAAGGGGATCTTTTAAATAAGCAAATTCAGAATTCAGAAGCTGGCTTTCCATTTAGAGGGTTTCTGCTAAACCTTGATCATTTTAAATTTGGATTTGAAAAATATGTGGGGGGCACAGGGTCTAGGAGGAGCTAAGGTAAACAACAAGAGAGCTAAGGCTTCCCTAGGGTTAAATGACTAATAGAAGACCCTAATATAACAACTGGATCACAAAGGCCAAGAAATAGTTCTATTAATAGGTAAAGAAAACAATGAGTTCTGACAGTCTCAAATGAATCTTGGCTTTCTAAAAGGGAATATAAATCTATCTTAAAAGAACTGTAATCACTGTACAAATCTCATTTAACCATAAAAACCAACTACACCAAATCTGGTTGTACCACTAAATCTCTAGTAAGTATTTCACTTTAAAGTGTTCTTAAGATCGGAGGGGGAGATGAACCATGAGAGACGATGGACTCTGAAAAACAGAGGGTTCTGGGGGTGGGGGTGGGAGGATGGGTTAGCCTGGTGATGGGTATTAAAGAGGGCATGTTCTGCATGGAGCACTGGGTGTTATACACAAACAATGAATCATGGAACACTACATCAAAAACTAATGATGTAATGTATGGTGATTAACATAACATAATAATAATAATAATAAAAGACTGTAGTAACCCATATACCTGTCAAAAGCAAAAGAAAATCTTCTCTGAAGTTATCAAAGATTCTCACAGTTAAAACACAATGGAAATAAAGCAAATCACAAGGTATAAATAGAACCATGCTACTATACCCAAGAGATACCAGAAAGCAAAATCAGACTTGCAGATACATTAGAATTATCAAATACAGATTACTAAATAAACATATTTACTCTTTTTAAAAAATAAAAGAGTGGCTTTAGAAAAAAGCAAGGATAGGTAACTATGAACATATTCAAGCAGTTATGGAAAAGATCATATAAAATTCATATAAAAATATATATACACATACACACATTCATGATTTTAAATTAGAGAAGGACACAAACCAATAGAAATTATACTGATAAGTTCTACACTTCTAAAATTAAGAACATCTACTCATTAAGGATATCATAAAGAGAGTGAAAAGATAAGCCACAGACTGGGGAAAAGATCATTGCCGCAAATATCTAACAAAGATATGTAAAAAGAATATGATTTATATATATATATATGGACATGTATATATATATATGAATATATATACATGAATATGACATATATGTCCTATATCTTGTACATGCATAAGAATATATATATATCTATTCCACACATTTTTAGAACAAACAACCCAAAGGGAAATGTATAAACTCTCCCAGTGGTACTTGAGGAGAACTATAAATGCCAAAAATTATGTGAAAGTTGTTTAATTTATAATCAGAAGTAGGAAAAAAATACATTTCCCTTTAAACCAAATAGATTAGTGAAAGTTAAAAAAAGAAAAAAAGCCTAAATATATAAATAGTTGGTAAGCATGTGGAAGAGAGAAATGTAGTTGAAAAATAATTTGACAAAATCTTATTTTAGGCACTTTTTTTCAGACATATAACCTGGAGAAGAAGGGTCTTAATTTGTATACCAGGAGCATATATGAGAATTTTTATGGTTAAAACTGTAGCAGCAAAGAATAAGAGGAATTATCAAAAGGAAAAAGCACACACACGTGCACACACTATGGTATATTCAAGAGGTAGAATGGAGTAGAATGAATTAACTTTAGCTAATTCACCAACATGAATCTCATCATACTATTAAGGGGGAAATCAGAGAAGAAAACATAATATTATAACTATCCACTTTGTATAAATTTTCAAAAAAACAACTACAGAAATATAATCTATAATCTGGTGTAAAAAATTCACATGGTAAAATTAGCTTTTAACCAGAAGATATAAAATTCAGGGAGACGGTAACCTCTGGCAAAAGGGTATGTATTTGTATGAGAGTTATGTGCACTCTCAAGTTGAATAACTGCTACAACGGGGTTTAAATTATTGCCTTACTTTACACCCTCCACATATATTAGAAAAATTGGAGGTGTTCGGCATTTAATGAAAATCAGAGAAGATATTGTTATAAAATATATTATAAAAATAAAATAAGTGATATAACCACATAAAAATTATTCTGTGAAGACTACTCGGAGAAGTTTCTATTAATACAAAAATTTGTTGAAAATCCTCTGTGAATCAATATCATTTCATCCCATTAATGCTGTGCATTTATAATAGATAAATAGCCCCTTTCGATGTTGGTCATGAAATAGATTATGATCAAATTTATGGCTCATTTGTTTTAGATAGAGAGAGAGAGAGAGAGATGATAGATATAGATAGATGATAGATAGTTGATAGATTATAGATATAGTTGATAGATTATAGATAAGAGGTAGACAGATAATAGATACAGATAGTTGATAGATGATAGATAATAGATGATATAGTTGATAGATGATAGATGATAGATAGATGATACAGAGATATCTAATGGCCGTTATAAATGGCACTATTACTTCACAATTTTCTACACTTCTCTTTTTTATTTTCTCACCCAAATTTTGCCATTCTTATTTGCTGTTATAACTCTCAAATTTCTTTCTGCATAAATTTGGAAGTAACCAAAAAACAAAAACATGAGTATTTATGAAACATTTCATAGTCATACATGTTATATTCACATAGTTTCATGTCAATATGATAAACCTCAGAAAAACTGCACATAGTATTTTTTATTGATATGTATAGGAAGTAGTAGACATTGCATTATATGCTCAAGGCATTCACAGTATTCTGTACTTTATATAAAAAGACAGACAACAGAAATGAATTTATCTTTAAATAATTGACCTTTTTTTCTTATAACAGAATTCACATATTCTTTATGCAGAGCTAACAAAATCATTATTTTCTAAAACACATAATATGGCAAGACTGTACTACATAACATTACAAGAAAAAAAAATGCAACTTGAAATTCTAAACTAAAGAAGTGGAAAACAGGGAATAGGAAGATGCTATTTTAAATAGTGAAGTAGTAACTTCTGCAAAACACAGTATTTTATAATCTGTTAACAATGAAGGAAAGCATTTGTTTTATGTAGGGGCAAAAAAAGGACTCATCCCTGTACCCAGTCATTTTTTAGTGATCTTGTAAGTCTAACTTGGCAAATTAACCTCTGTTGTGTTTTCCATTGTTTTATTTATTTTATAATTGTTATTGTTTTTCTTTCTTGTGTGTCTTATTTTTAAAATTCTGATCTTATGTTTGATGGTTGGTACTTTATTTGTGGATATTTGGGGAGTCACTATTTAAAGATGTTTCATTCTTGTGAATAGTTTTATTCATTTCTACCAGGTAACTAGCATCGTTATATAATCCTACATTCCTATTTATTTATTAAAATAATTTTTGGCTTATTCCTTTTAAGAAAAAAAAAAATAATGCAACTTGAAATTCTAAACCAAAGAAGGCTTAGAATTCTAAACCTTAGAAGGCTTATTCCTTAGGGCTATTTACTTTCTTGCATTCTCTGTTAAGTATATTGCATCATCTGCTCAATGCAAAATTGGTAAATGTCTAGATAATTGAATAATGACCTTCTGGTTAGAATTATTCCCTCTTGTATTTTAAAAATACAATTTTAAGATAAAAAAGAATAAGGTGCATCTTTCCTTTGTCCTTCTATACTTTGTGATGGCTGCTATGGTTTAGATGGTAAAAATATATGTTACGTGGTTTATATATTCCTAATTACTTTGGATATTTTTTATCTGTAAAATATGATAGATATCAAGAGACTGATCATGTTCAATGCGGTCACAAAATTAATGTTTCAAAACTGATTAATAGTGATGAGATAAAGAACATTCTTAAAATGAACTGAATTGTACTTCTGCTTGGAGTTTAAATAAGTAGAAGCACAAGTATATAATAAAAGCAATCTCAATGCATTTATTTAAGAAAGAGTTGTAGTTTTCTTACCTTATTAGATACATTTTTATAATATTCCGTAGTGAAAACAACCCAGGTAATGGTATAACTTTAAGGGGCGCCTGGGTGGCTCTGTCAGTGTATGACTCTTGATTTCAGCTCAGGTGATGAGACTGAGCCCAGTGTCAGGCTCTCTGCTGGGCATGGAGCCTATTTATGATTCTCTCTCTCCCTCTGCCCTTACCCTCCCTCACCACTCGCACTCTCTCTCTCGCTCTATCTCTGAAAAAAAAAAAAAAAGTATTTCCATGAGGTAGTTGATCAAAGAATTTTAATAGAGTTTGGCAGTCTATGAACCATGCAAAAAGCCTTTTGAAAAAAGAACCATTCTACCTCTGGGTTTGTAGTGCACTCAGTATATGCTCAAACTGGTTCAATATAGACCTTCATATTGATTTATATAGAATTAGAACATAGCTTTAATGGAAAACATTATTTTTCAATAGCGGATTATGTAATCAAATGAAACTAAAGGAGAGTTAACTAATGAATTGCTTGCTACAGTTTGACTCAAATTCTGTAGAAGAAAATAGACTTTTATGCTTATAAATAAGCTGTAACAAATGCTAATAACTTTTAAAATCTTTCAACACAAAATGCAAATTACTGTAGAGTTTTTTCAATGACTACAAAATTGAAATCACACAGTGTTTTTTCATTTATATTCCTGAGGCTTTAGGTTCATTTAAACTAAAAAATGTGTGATGCCAAATACAATTTCTATTAATTTTTAGGCTCAGGTGTATTTTGTTAGAAATTTAAATCTATCACATTTCAGATTCATTTATAATTGTCTAATTAAAAAGTTGCTTCATAAAGTCTCTTTTTGACACCAAAGAGACTCAAGAGCCTTCTAAAATAATCATTTATAAATCACATCATCCTCCTGTAAATAAAGCTAACTTGCTTGTGTGTTTAAGAAAAAAATTCATCCTAAATATGGATGTATATTATCCACCATTTAAAACAATATTTTAATTCAGGGAAAAGTACATTTACTCTCCAGTTTTTCCCATAAAATGAAATTTTAAAAATATTTACCATGTGTTTTATTTTAGGCACATCATAACATTCATTTAGACACTAAGAAAAAATTAAGAAACAATTGCAAGTTATTTTACACAGCACAGAAGCATGTATCAAAATCAAGGGATCCAAGAACCAAGAAAGAAGAGATTCTTTACATTTTGTAAGCCACTAAGTGGTTTTTGTATCATATAGCAGTCAAACTTCTTATCCTAATACTTATATACTAACACAAATAGATAAATAATTAAAGAAGATAAATAAAAATATATATCCTAGAGTAATTTCTTTCAAGGAAGTAAGTTATCTGCTAATTTTTTCCACAGTACTTGTCCTTAACTCTATGTGTATATTTAGATCACAATTTTATATAATAGCACAAAAAAATATGCTTCCCTAAAAGCATTTTTCTGATGTATATATTTCCACATACAGAGATTTTTAAAATAATTCTCCCTATAAATTAAGGTTTTATATAGTGATATTATATTTATATATGTGGGAATTAGTTTAATAAGTCTTTGACTTTTTCTGCAGCAACTTTTTGTTAGAACCATATAGTAAAATAGTATGAGTATAAAATGACACTTTTTCTATCTCCTAATTCCTTCTTTCATACACATAAATACACATATGATCCCCCAGAAGTGCACACAGTATACTGCAGATGAAGTCATAATGAGGAATAAAGTGCACTCTCATTAATTGTGCATTCTTTTCAATATTTACAACAAGCATGTATGCATTTATTGCTTGCTTATATTTATTTATATGAGTCACATGGTCAATGATTATCAATTAAAAATAAATAGTTATCTTTTCACATCTAGGTGAGGCATACTATGTTATCCATTGTATGATTCCCATAGCTTTATTATGGAAACTGGTCATTCTTTCTTTCTTCGGTGGGTTAAAAAACAAAACAAAACAAAACAAACCCTTTACTGAAAAACTACTAGTGTAATAATAACAGTAATCTAAAATGCAAATTACTCATACTTCTGTCACTTAATAAAAATTGGTATATTTATTTTTCCATTTAAGCTTCTAGTTTTTTTTTTTTTAAAGATTTTATTTATTTATTTGACAGAGAGAGAGACAGCGAGAGAGGGAACATAAGCAGGGGGAGTGGTAGAGGGAGAAGCAGGCTTTCCACCGAGCAGGGAGCCCGATGCGGGGCTCGATCTCAGGACCCTGAGATCATGACCTGAGCCGAAGGCAGACGCTTAACGACTGAGCCACCCAGGCGCCCCTAAGCTTCTGGTTCTTATTCATTTGCCTATTTAATATATATTTGTCAAAGTATGACAAAATTTGATGTTCTACATTTTTATTTAAAATAAAATGAGGCATTTTCTAAAATATACGTATATACACATAAAATATTCTTACATGCATATGTAGAATTTTTCAAATCTTATTTTCCAGAACAGTATACTATAAATACATCATGAGTGTTCTTCACAATACCTACAGATCATTTTAATGGAACTATAGTACTCTCTAGTGTGGTTATAATAAAGTGTATTCATCTTACCCTTCTTGGGAAACATTCAAGTTCTTTTCAGGATACTGCCCCAGCAATCAAATAATTACAGTACTTGTTGTCTATTTATCCTTTACCATGGGTACTTTTTATTTTCCCTACAGACAGAAAGCCAGGAGGGCATCGCTGAGAAAGAGTAGTACAAATAGATTCGTTTAAAAAATTACGTGAATCTCATTTTCACAAGCAACGTGACAAAGTACTCTTTATTACTGCCTTTGGGTATCACAATTCTTTCTAATTTTTTGACAAATGAATTTTAAAAAAAGGTTTCAGATAGGTTTTTTTTTTATTGTTGCATCTCTTTAAGTACTGAGTGACCAATGTTTACAAAATTTGAAGTTTATTTTTTTGAAAGTTTAATAAACAGCTTGTCTTCTTTTCCTATTGGGTGTGTGCTCTTTTATAATAAATGTAGATGCATTTAATGAAAGATCTAGCCTGTTTTAACTTAACGTTACATGTGTTGCAGATATTTGTATCAGTTTTCTGTTTCCCTTTTACTCTGAGAAAGATATACAGATCACTCCAACTCTCTTAAAATTTTATTTTTACATTTTAATATATGTGGAACTTAATTTTGTTTGAGTTAATTATCCAATTTTCCCCCTCCACATTAAACTATCTCTTTTGGCATATACCGATTTCTCCATTATATACACTCAATCCCTTCTTTGTTGTCTGTAATATCCATTTTGTAGAGTGATTCTAGCAAATGTTATTATCCTATGAGTTATCATACTTAATTAGTCTTAATGATTCTTCAGTTTCCATGTTTATTTTTTCACCTAAGTCCTGCATGTCTCTACATTCAGTTAAAAATAATGTTATATATGATGGAATGACTGCTATGTTTACAATATTAAGACACTTAGAAACATACCACTTTACAATTCTAATGTCCTTCAAAAAAACCTCATAATATCCAAAAAATCTTTTATGTGATAGTTAAATATAGTCCTAATTATTTTATTTTTTAAAAGAAAAATATAGTGATAAACACTTGTTTACTCCAAGTGAAAACAAAACAAAACAAACAAAACAAAATGTGAGGAGGGAGGATGAAAGAGAAAGCCAATAGAAGATAGTAGAAACTGACTCAAGTTCATTAGTAATAATTTTAGTTTATATGTACTATCTTGCTCTTTGTTTTCTGTTTGTCACATCTGATTTTTCTTTCCTTCCTTGGTACTTGCCTCTTTTTCATTAATCAAGTATTTTTAATAATCAGTTTTATTTGTCGGTTGGCTCTTTTTACTTTTTTTTATTTCAGTGGTTAATTTTGAGATAAAACATGCCCACTTCACTGATCACAGTCTATAGATAATATTTTGTCGCCTCACATAAAACATGACATTTTCAGTTACAAAATACAATTTAAACTCATTGCTGATGCTATTGTGTTTAAATATTTTACATCGTAAAATTTAACTCACAATATTTTAATTTTTGCATTTAACTATTGCTTGTTAATAAATTAAGAGAAAAAGAAAGACTGCCTTTTATATTTACACACAAGATTAAGATGCCTGGTGCTCTTTTTCTTTTCTGTAGATTTGAGGTTCCATCTAGTGTCATTACCTTTGGCATTTTCAAAATCTAGTACAATCTGCTACTGATGAGTTTCCTCATATTAAATTCATAAGAAATGTGTGTTTTTTACTCTTATTCTTGAAGACTATTTTCATGGGATATAGAATATTAAGTTGGCAATCTTTTCTTTTTGGCACTTTAAAGCTGTCAGTCCATAATCTTCTGGCCTCCATTTATCCATCACACCTGTATTACTTTTCTTTTTATTTGTTTATAATTTGTGTTATTTGTATTGCAGCATTTGTGATTTCCTCTTTTTTTATTTTTGGTTAACTTAAAGTTTAAGCAACTTAAACTACTAGTTTGCTTTTCTTTATTTTTCCTATATAGGGTTTGCTGATCTTCAATATGTAAATGATGATGTTTTTGGCTCATGAGAAATTTTTGGACATTAGTTCTTCAAACATATTTTTATGTCCTATAATTCCTTTTCCTTCCTTCTAGAACTCATATTACACATATACTAAAATACTAAATATTGTCTCTCATGTCTTTGAGTTTCAGCCTTTTTTGTTTTTCAGTCATTTTTCCCACTCTGTTCTTCAACAAAATGGATGTTTTATATTTGTTTGTATTTAGTTTTACTGATCTTTTATTTTGACGTCTCCAACTGCTACTTAGAAAATCCAAGAAATTTTTTACTTCATATATTTTTCCATTCTAAAATTTCCCTTTGGGTGCTTTAGTTTTTTGAGTTTTTGTTTGTTTTGTTTTTAATAGTATCCATTTCCTTACCTGTATTCTTTTTGCTCATTATGCATACTTGTTCCTTTAGACACAGAACACACTTACTGGAGCTATTTTAAAGTCCTTCTCTGTTAAGTTCAATACCTGAGTCATCTCCAAGTCTGTTTCTACTGATCACTTTTTTTCTTTTTTTTATAACAGCCACACATGCATATATGCTCTGGGAGCATGGCTAGTCCTTTGCTTATTTTAGGGTGGACATTATGCATGTATATTACAGAGCCTGGGTTAAGCTGTTTTCTTTAATGGTGTTAAGTTACCAGAGGAGACTTGATTAATCTCCTTAGAGTTCCTTTTATTGTTTGTTAGGGCTGGTGTGCTTCTCTTTTATCTTCTCTTTTAAAAGTCTTAAACTCATGTTGTCACCCTTACTCTAGGTTATGGTCTTTACTCCTAAGTGTAG
Source organism: Neomonachus schauinslandi (assembly GCF_002201575.2). Lineage (NCBI taxonomy): Eukaryota > Metazoa > Chordata > Mammalia > Carnivora > Phocidae > Neomonachus > Neomonachus schauinslandi. The sequence continues at coordinate 34,887,541 of NC_058407.1, forward strand.
CCTTCCTGAAGGTACTCAAGAAGTCTTTTCATGCAGACTGACACAAAACTCAAATATCCCAGCCCCTGCATGAATGCTGGTATTTCTGGTGGGCTCTCGGCCACACAGTGGCATGCCTTGAGCATACTTATCACAGCCGTCATCAGGGACACATGAGAAATTCCCATGGAGAACTGTGGAGAAGATTTCCCCCCTGATCTGGATAGCTTCCTCCCTGTAGATGAATTGCCCAACAAATACTAGCATTTTAAGAAGCTCTGAACTCTATTTTCCTCATCAGCTCAGTGATGACACTATGGCCAGCTTAGGCTTGTCAACCTCTCTATGCTATGGTCTATAAAGTCCCTGTAGCCTAAAAAGTAGGGTCACCATAGGACCTTCATGTGTTTTTACTCTCTCAATTTTTACAGACCATTGCTGGCTGTCCAATGCCAGAAAACAATTGCCTCATATATCTTTTTTTTTTTTTTAAAGATTTTATTTATTTATTTGAGAGAGAGAGAGAGAGCAAG